>NC_056733.1:1804372323-1804397323 GCF_019279795.1 Protopterus annectens | reverse complement strand
TATGTTACACACCAACCTATATGAGGGCAAACATACTGTCAACTGCCTGTCTGCCATGATTACCCACATACTCATACTCTCAGACCACCTTTTGAACTATACCCATGGCTCTGGCATATTCCATGTTGTTGTGCAGGACCTGTGATGCAGTAGCCTGGACTGCATGGAAACACATGTAGGAACTGTCAGGTATTGTAGCCCATGCAGGTATGTCCCAAAGGCTGGAAAGCATTCTGCCATTGGCCAGAATGATACTGCAGTACAGGGACAAAAGGATTGCATTCCACAATTGTCTAGTGTAGTGGTGCATGTCACAGGGTATCCAGTATATTTCGTCCTGGGATAACATGGTTGACAGACCATGATGCTTTGCCAGACAGGGCCTGCACCTGTCACCCCTGGGAATCTGGATACTGCCTAGGGCTCATGCTTCCCCTATAGTGCCTTCATCATGCACGTTCAAGTTAGGGTCCACAGCTGTTACAGGGACAGCCAAGCAATAAACTGCGGGTCTCGCTACACAATGATACATGTCAGAAACACTATACTGACACACATATGTCAATCCCTAACATGGAGAACATATCTGTGCAGTGGCTGAGATATGTTTCAATGCTCCAGAGAGCACACCTGCATGACCATGTTATAACACATACCTCACCTCTTGCCCATTATCCTTTATTGGAACACACAGGCCACAGGTGTTACCATATTCCTGAAGGATATGTAACGCTAGCTGCACTTGCATAACATCAGATGCATTATACTGAATGACTACCTTTGTGCCAAAGTAGAATTCAAAATGCACCTTGAGACAGATCACCCACCAGGCCATGGACTTCCCATCTGTCATAATGTGCTGTAATGGGGAAGATTAGGTCTGAAACAGAACCATAATAATGGCTACTCTCAACTATTCCATTATGAACTGGGAAGACTCCTCATGTACCAACACCTGTGCTCAGTACATGTTGGATTCCATCGACCCCACTGACCTGGATCACAGTAGTCACACAAACAGGGCTAACAGTATGCTACACATAGTTAGTCTCCAATGCCAATGTTATGTTTCCTAAGAGCAGAGTGGTGAGTTCCATGGCACCCATGCAGATGGACAATGCATGTGCAAATGCTGAATCCTACACAAATGAACCTTAAGCAGTCACACATGTGCAGTGATTGTACCATTGAAACAGAACCAGGATTCAACCCAACACAAACAAGTACGCAAACTGGTGGTACCATGCTTTAAACTGTACCACAGAAGGTAGTAACTGTTGCAAGAGTGAACACACATGAGTGTAGGTGATCCCTAGTCAGCCTCAGTAAGATGCAATTACACTATATAAAACCACGTAAAGCTACTGTGAAACTAATCAGCCACATATTATGAGGTTAAGCACAGAGCATTCTATAGCTGTGTCATTAATCATAATGGCAACGACAGGACCTGCCGTGCTGCACAGCACTATGGCATGGGAAGTACTGCACCTACAGAAATAGCACCCATTCATCCAGATAGGGTCTCGTAGAAACTAAACCCACTCACATCTCCCCCCACCCCCAGCAGGAACACTTAGTAATATATCCATGTACACTACAAGGCCCCTTTACTAACGACTATTCAGGTACAAGCTGCACTCTCTAAAGCCATACATAAAGCTTTCATGGGACTTGTCAGCATCCCAGGGTGTATCCTACACAAATGTAAGAACATTCAGCTATCCACATACACATCATGTTCAATCATAGCTCCATGTCAGGCTGTGTACACACCGAATGGTGCACAGCAACAGTTATCATACCTCACAAAGGGGGAGACACCATTGATAATGGGACATACTGCACAACTACCCTGCTGAGTCTGGTCTGTATGGCCATGAACCATGGTCAACGTAATTGATGTACTCGGTACAAATGTAGATGACAGTAGGGTGGATTCACACTGCTTATCATGACCTTGCCAGGTCATAGGACACCATCACCCATACTGTGTTCCAGCTACACTCAGTAAAGTAGGTGTATATTCCTATGTCACAGGAGTGATTGGCAACTGGATTGCTGGCAGAACCAACACTACAGAAGGTGTCTGACTAATACACGCACATCAAACCAGTGCCAGCCACAGTAATACAGGGGTCATTCCTGGTACTCCCCCTCTTTGTTATCTATACCACACAGACTAACACAGAAGGCATCAACCTATTGATGTTTGCAAATGACTATGAACTAGGAGCAATAGTCAACTCAATGTGTGCTGCGTTCAACATACAGAAGGGCCTTAGTGTATCAGATGTGTGATGTGTGATGTATGGCCACAATCTGACAGCTAAGTATTGCATTGTTATCCCCTATGTTACAAACCCTGTACCCATTAACTACCACATAGGCAACGGTCAACATAATGGCAACTATGTGTATGGGATGCAGCTGCACAGTACTTCCCTTTGATAGTTATGTCACCACAAAAGACAGGTAGTTATATGTGGCACCCCTTATCATGACAGGGTGCCATCCAGGAATATAGAGATAATTGCTCAGCCATACTCAACACCCATGTGACCCATAATAAATCACATATTTCCTTTAAGGGTTATTGCCCATGTGCAGATGGCCTACACTGCCCTTTCCAATCCCTAGCTGCACTATGTAGCATGCAGCCTACCCTGGCTAAAGCCATGTCCAACCCAGAGGTGTTGGACATGCTAAACAAAACACATCCTGATCCCAGATAAACACATATGTCATGGACATCCACCTTTCTAGTACAAGGATCACAACATGCCTGACAGATCCCTGTCCCATACACTTAACATACTCTTGCCATATTATGCATCCCTGTCCAGCGAAGCTGCACATTGCCCCTCTATGTGACATGGTGTGATGACCACATGCCAAATATATCAGTAACCATGTGTATCAGTTCTGTGGCACTGCTTGAACTGGCCACTGAAACTTACCTGTCTGTTGCCTACAGCAAGGTAACCTGTCTGCCTAGGCTCATAAATGGCCCAGGGCATATAGCCTACTAGATCACTATGACCATAAATGCTATAGTTGATATCCAACCCTGCAAATACCATCAGGCTAGCTATTGTCCCGTGTGTTACACATATCCAACACAGGCAACACATGGCAGGATGCTACACAGCTGTATAGCGCCATGTAGATGCATATGGCAAAACACATACATGCTTGCAAGTCTGCAGGGTCACAGGTCATGTCCCTAATGGCTATGTATGACTATATATGTGACATATACACAGCATTAAGGTCGATTGCATTAATGTGAACACATCCAGGCATGTGCTGATAGGTAAAGACACCACTAAAGGCAAATAGACATGCCCACGTCAAGACAACATCCACATGGTGTATGAGCAATGTCATCATATGACACACACATATATGGTGATAACATCACATCATCAGTAGGTGTCAAATGTGTGTGACTTATACATGTCAGTGGTGTTAGTGTCATGCAGATTTGCAAAGACTTATTTGTAATCTTAATAAATGTGATACACATATATGTTCAGCTGTACTGCTGTACTTCTTTGTGAGTTACTGTGACCTGTCTCCATCATTATGTCTTTCAGGTATGCCACATAGCAGACAGCCAGAGTACAGCCGCTTGAAGGATGAGGTCCTCATCCCATACCTCCTTGACAACTACACAACACTCTTCAGCCATGTGCCACAGGATGCACAGCAGCGGGATGCCCTGAGGGAGGAACGCTGCAAGAGGGTAAATGATGTTGGCGGTCACAATCGCACCTATCAGCAGGTGCGCTGACACTGCACTGACCTGATAAGATGGGCGAAACAGCATGCTAATGCAATTGCCAGGGAACAAGGTGCAACAGGTGGGGAGTCACTCATCCAGCCCCCACTCACATGTACCGAGGAGCTACTGGCCAGCCTGGGGACACCTGCAGACTTCCATCCACAAGCTTTAGCTGGTATTGTGAAGGTGAGTGTCTCTCAACCACCGAGCCTGGAGTTGCCTGGCAAGTCACTACTGCACATAAAACACAACTATATTTCACATAGTTACATGTGTTACTGTACAATATGTACTGTATCATCATATGTAAGGCATGTATGCACACATGCCACATACTATAGTCTGCTACTCTATGTATCCACAGATGTGCATACTCCATAGTATAGTGTATTGGACTGGCTTATGTGCTAACATGGACATTGCACCCTGTAGCTATCACACAGGTGTGGATAATGATCTTACTGCTGTGGCACTCCTGTTTAGGTACCTCTGGCATTTTTCAGTGACATCAGCCTGTGTCAGGTGAGATTTTTATTATTTACCAGGCTTGATAATGCACGGAACATATTAATTGCATGCTATCTGCCATAACACATGTACACATAATGTATGGTGGTCCTGTTAATGAACACTGGTCAGACCTGCAATGCATCACACTGTTTACCTATGTAAAACAATTGAAGACTATATGAAACACCTACACTAAACCTTCCAAACTGTCATTGCCAGATGTGTGGACAACAGTGAATACAATGGTGGAGATGTGTTCCACTGTAGGGACAGGTACTACATATCAGCATTACACATGTTGGGAATATGAACAGTACTGTACAGAGAGCATATGTGTGCACACACTCTAAATGTGTTGGAGCTGGAGTATGACTGGCCCACAGGATACACCCTTGTGGAGTATACCCTTGCTATGAATGTCACACAATGTCATGTGCTATCAGACATGCCCATGACATGTAGTGGGCTGACTGCAACACTGCTCAATTATCCTGCAAAACATGTCTCACATCCCATATATACCACCCTTTGTCTGCATAACCCTGTCCTCAGTGGATCATATGACATCTATGGGTGTATGTCATATGGGATAACACTGACATGTGAAATAAGATGGCCATCACAACCATTGGATGGAACATGTGTACACATGGCCATGGAGGATGTCCAGAGACATGAAGCAACACACACAGTAGAAGTGATGTACTTGTGTGTACACCCTGTTGTACATTGGCTCAACACAATACAACTATGGCCTTTGTGTAATGGTGATATTGCAAATATGAAACATTAAACATCATACAGGCCTGTGCATAGCTTGTTTAGGCATAACATGACACCACCACATAACATGTCTTGAACATCTTGAGTGTGTCACGACATGGAAGCATTCACCTATACAGTATCCAAATACATGCATGTGTTGCACAACATACACATACATCCACATCAAGCCACAGATACAGTACATTCACCTTGCAGGTGTCAGACATCACTGTCATGCTTGCTCTCCATGTGTGTGAGGTACACAGATGGCATGTGGGACATAGAGTACTTGTAAGTTAGCCATGTGTGGGCATAGTTGCCAGGTATCAGTAATATGCTTGCAGATGTGCAGGGGTGTCATCCATATATCCTTCTGTGACCCGTGTCCACATTAGGGTTTATTGTGTGTACATCTCAGTGAAATGGGTCACATTCCACATTAGATATGTATTGTATGTGAACATAGTCATGGCTATGAACTGTGTCAGTAGCTCACACTGTATAGCAATTGTGAAGCTACATGATGCCCGGCAATAGCTATGCACATCAGCTCAATGTGCAGTATGTCCCTGCATATTTGTAGAATGGACAGACAACATTGCATCAGCTGAAGGCCCATGTTAGTATAACATGTCCCTGCAATGGGACACCATTACCGTACTGTAGATTGGAAAGGACACCATTGTGTTACACATGTATGCATGTCATTCAACACATCAGCAGAAGACATGTCATACTACATGTGATTGGCAAGGTCATACGCCACACAGCAGGCCGGTGTACTGTAGACCTGTGCTGGTCTGTAGCACCATTGCAAAGTAGGGACAGCCATGTCAAACATGTGTGTACAGCCACATGCACCATGTCTACACTCAGCTCAGGGGTAGGCAGAATAATGTTGAACAGACATGCACTGCTTTGGGGGAGATATGCAAACTAGGGCTCAGGCAAACATAGTATGCAGTTGACATACCCTACTGTTCATGTCCTCACACATAGGGGCGGTGTCCAACACAAAGCATCAGTGACAGATGTACAAAGGTCAGCGATGGTCTGTTAACATGTGGTGTATGTTGCACACACCATGGCAGTGCCATGCAATGGTGCAAAGTGTATGCATTGTGGTGCAGGTATGGGGCATAGGCTACTAACATAAATAGTACAATACAGGTATGTATGCTAACCGCCACTATAAAAGGTGCATGCCGTCTGCTATAACACATGCATGCTGTTGTGTGCAACTCAGGGATGTATGATAACTACTACTAAAATTGCCTAAGCTGAAACTATAATTGTCTAAGCTGAATGCCATCTGCAATATCACCTGCATGTAGCGTGTGTATCTGTGTGCATCTGTGTGTCTGTGTGTGTCTGTGTGTGTGTGTGTGTGTGTCTGTGTGTGTGTCTGTGTGTGTATGTGTCTGTGTGTGTGTGTGTTTGTGTGTGTGTGTGTGTCTGTGTCTGTCTGTGTGTATGTGTGTGTGTCTCTGTGTGTGTGTGTGTGTGTCTCTCTCTCTCTCTCTGTGTCTGTGTGCTTTTGTGTGTGTGTGTGTGTGTGTGTGTGTGTGTGTGTGTGTGTGTGTGTGTGTGTGTGTGTGTGTCTGTGTGTGTGTCTGTGTGTGTGCATGTGTGTGTGTCTCTCTGTGTGTGTGTGTCTCTGTGTATGTGTGTCTGTGTGTGTGTGAGTGTCTGTGTGTGTGTCTGCCTGTCTGTGTCTGTGTGTGTCTGTGTCTGTGTGTGTCTCTGTCTGTGTGTGCTTCTGTCTGTCTGTGTGTGTCTCTGTCTGTCTTTATGTGTCTGGTATAACTAGTAATGTACAGTTCTTGTTTTCCCCTCACAGGTGTTGATGTAGGTGCATTGCTCTCCTGCGGTCCACCTGATGTTAGTGTCCCCACAGACTCTAGCAGTGATGATGATAGTATGATTGAGGCACAGGCAGGTTTGTCAGGGGCTGAATCTGTGCCATTGGTTGCCATTCCACCTGTCTCCCCCTCATCCTCACACACAGTTCCCCTGCTTGCACATACCCCATCACCACCAGCCATAGAGGACGGACAGTTGGCGGGTGGTAGCATGGAAAAGGCAAGTGTGGTGACTATGGAAGGTGTGCCTGCACACCATGATCCCAGTCAACAGACTAGTGATGTCCCACATAGGCATGTGCCCAGCACTGCTCGTAGGAGGACCACTGGCCAACATGCCCCTGCAAGACAAAGCACATCAGCTGGAGTCACCAGACGCATGTTTTGGGCTGTAATGAAGGCATAGGCATGTGCTGAACAGCACAAAAGAGAAGGTCTGATGCTTCACAGGGCTGCTGTCCATTCATTAACTGACAACATCCAGGCACTTGCAAATGCTCACCATCATCATGTAGATGTTTTGGATAGACGATTGGGTGACATGTTGGGAGTTCTTGACCATGGCATGTCAATCCTCGAGCATGGAATGTCTGTGCTGGAACATCTGGTGGGAGTGAAGCATTGGGCACGTGGACGTAGGTCAGCTACATCACCTGTTGAAGGTCAGCATGAACATGCTACTGCACATGCCTGCCCCCATAGTGGCGGTAGCAGCAGCAGTGCAGCTGGTGCTGCGCAGTCCACACCAAGACACAGCAGGCCACGTGCACATGGTCCTGGATGGTCCCAACAGAGACACGATTCCAGTGGACATGTGTCATCAGATGGTACCCAATCTGGACCTCTGCCAGGTAGTGTCCGTGCAACCCCTGGCAGGCGCAGTTCACGTGGCTGTTGCCAGACACCGTGAACTGTGAAACCTGTCTTGTACAGTCTGCAGCTGTCAATAATACCCCTGCATAGGCCAGCTACATGCCAGACCTGTGTGCATGCACACACACACACACACACACACACACACACACACACACACACTGGAAACAAATGTAGGGCACCTCAACACATACACGAATAACATCCACATACACCCAATGATATCACAGGCCCTAACACACACACATGATGTAATCCAATGGCACAGCCTAGGCCTCTGGCAAACATTATCACCCTGTGAATATAATGATGCCTGTGCCGCATCCCTGTCATCCACACCATCAGTGCAGGGACATGTTCATATGGTCTGATGCACAGGGTGAACATACTAGGTAGACAGTTGTAGATTAATATTGCTTTGTAGTGTTGACAGGCAGCAGACATACCATGTATTGCAGTTTTAGAATGCATTTTGTATGTTTGACAGTATGTATTATGTGTAACAACACTAACAGCATGTTGATCTTGACGTTATGCTTTCCACTTTCAGGTGTAGTTGCACGTGCTGGGGGATGTAAGTGTTTGCAAGTGTCTTATATGTACATGTTGATTACCCACAGGTCAGTATGACAATACCTGCATGCACTTTGTAGCTTACACATCACAGTTATATTCTCCCATGTTTCAATTATTTTTACAGTTCTAATGATCCAAGAGCATGATAGCTGTGTAGTAAGCTACTTTGTTCAGAGCCGTCACATCCATAGTGGCTGATATCACAGGTATAGTTACCTGGAGCGCGGAGGGGGTAAAAGAGTGGTATGCTGGATGACAAGGGTAAAGGCCAGTGGAAATAGTGGCTTTTCATTGGGAAGCATTAATACCCACTGCCATGACAGCATGCAAACACAGACACACCCACACACTCAGGGATTCACAGACACAGTAACACACACACACACACACACACACACACGCACAGTTGCCAGTGTTTGGATGAGAACCCCTGCCTATGTGCATATCATCATTATAGTACTACACAATTACAAGACGCTCAACAGAGATTACACATGTACAAGTAGTTGGTATGGTCCAAGATCGAGGACATCGACATGGATACTACAGTGCAGTGAGTGTATGTGGGGAGGGGGGTCCATCAGTAGGCTATGTAACAACAGGTCACACCCCAGGGTGTACATGTTAACAGGCGGTTAGTATGCCTGTCTACGATTGATGATATCAACAGGGATGCTAGATTGCATTGAGTGGATGGGGGGAGGGGGCATTAACATTTCACTATGGTAAAATACAGCCTCATTCCAGGAACCATACAGCCATACACACGGACAGCCATACACACACACACACACACACACACACATACTGGCATTCACAAAGATATACACCTATGTCACACACATACAGACACTTTACATGTGTGAGGTTTAACCACCTGCCTATGCCTTTCTTTCTACATTTCACTCTGTACTGGTGTCAGCAACAATGTTCAGGAGACTGATAACATGTGGGATGTATTCCCAACTATACGTGACATATATGGACGCACACACCCACACGTGCCAGTACTGTGAATCAAACACCTGCCTATCTCATGATAGGTACTACAGAAGTAAAGCACTATCACATCTTGTACAATGGTTACTGACTATTTCCTTTGACAACTATGCTGATATATGCACAATATATGCACAGGGAAGGTATTACTGTTACAGATGTCATGAGGTTTGCCTTCAGTTTCACCCTTACAGCATTCTACATTGTCTGTCTTCCACTTCAATTAACAAACCCTGACCTTAGCAGGTACACAGGTTAATGTAGGACTGGCTGTAACACACCAGTGAGCTGTCCTCAGTAATCATTCATCTGCAAAGAAGCCCCACCACTTAGTAGTCATGTCCAAGCATCTGTCCATACCTCATGTATGGCTTACTGTACTTAGAGCATATCACCATATACAGTTGGCAATGTTGAGGCTGTATTGCAACAGCGTGATGTACTAAGACAACAGTCACCTTCAGACATCAGACATTGCACACCCATGGAATCTACACAAACATCAATACATGTACACATATGCGGTCTACATCAGTATGTGCAGTAGCAGGTCAAGAGGATACATTCCACACATTTCCCACGCCATGTGCGAAACATAGCCGTGCATTACACCATAATGGATGTTGTATTCATGTACTGGTAGGACACCACCACTTTCACTGAGTAGCCAAGTGTACATATATTACAACAGCACATATCAGCATGACACACACAGCATTATTCCATGTCATGCTCCTACAAACTGTTACTTGACAGTGCCATGGTAAAGCCAGGGCACTGTAATGGTCAACAGTGAGCACATCATATTTGCCACACACACCTCATGCGTACTGGAAGAGTGCCAGCAATGTGCTCTGTTAAAGCTAGGCAGTACACTCATTCAAGCATGTGCGAGGTCTATGGCTTGTAAACATCTCACCCCAGCATGTACTGGCTATTGTGGTACTAAGGCTAATGTCCAGACAGCACACAGCATGCATGGCTTGCAATTGTTGACATGGGGTATATGTAGGAGCTGTGGACACACATGGCTGTAAATGTCATGAACATATCACCTGTGACTATTCGGGAACATACAGAGCAGAGCTGGATTTCCCTGAGTCTGTCAATACAGGCCTTGTGTAGGTCCTATGGTCCTGTTATTTGGGTATTTTTGTAGGCATTGCATTAGGTGGACATGTCTAAAGACATGCATGCCACAAGGGGTGTTGTATGATATGATAGGTGTCATGGGTGACCAGTAGAGAGGGGATATTTCCTCTGTCATGATAGAAAGTGAACCTTATGTACTGTTAGCATGCTATCTGCCATGTGCATGTGTGTAATGAAAGCGGCCACCTGTATGTAGAAAGCAAAATGAAAGCTATGGTAATGTAATTTATGTTGTATGAGTGTGGGATGTACTTATCCAGGGCAGGTACGGTTAGGTCATATCCAACCATGAGGGTGTTGTTTACTGGTGTACAGCAACAGTCGACCGTGTTAATGCTGACAACATCCAAGGGACCCTGGTATTTGTACAACTGAGCTGGTTACAAACAGTGGTATTATTGCATTGCATAACATATTATGCAGCTGTGTATGTACATGGGTACTTTGCACAGTTGCTGTAGGCCTAGGTACAGTCTACCAATTGAGGGTTATCTGGTGGTCTACCATACTATGTCATACCACATATGGATGTGTGTTGGTAGTCCTGGAACAAGGAAGTGGATGTATATGAGGATACAACCTAGAATGCAGCATTTGCCACTGTCACCTGTATCTGACTCATCTGTGATGCGTTATGCCGGAGTAGTGGTCTTTACATGTGAGTAGCCTTTATGAATATGTGTACACCACCTCCAGGAATGGTGCATACCACTGTTATGGCCCACATGTCTGGATCTGACTTATATGGTGGTAGTGCAATTGTGCACTACAGAGTCTGCAGCCAGGTGTTCCTCACTGCACAGATGTCAGTATTCCCCATTGTAGGTTCTACATTGAGCAAATGGATTACTAAAGCCACACAGCTAGCACTGGTTAGCATAAGCATCCAATGCAATTGTCATGTAGGTGTCAGGGTGTTACTTCTGTGTGTAGGACATTTGCCTTGGAATGCGGCTATATGGGTAAATGCAACCTAGGTATTATCCACACACACGTGTAACATGGATGCATGTTTTCTGTGTTGAAGACTCATCATTCAGTCATGACAGCCCAGAATGACAGACACATAACAGATACAAGCATGCAAAATCTGAAGGTAATACTACTCAATGCTAGAAGTCTAAACCTCAAAATGCATTCTCGAGGCACTCCTAAAAATGGAGAACATTCATATCTGTGCAGTAACTGAGACCTGGTTCAAGGCTCCGGTGAGCACCCCTGCAATACCAGGCTACAACTCTTAACACACTTTTTGGACACAAAACCAAGACCGAAACACTAAAGGTGGAGGAGTGTCCATATTCACCAAGGATATTCACACCTCCAGGCTAGTTGCCCAACACAATGCATCTGAAATTCTCCAGGTGCAACTATCACTAGGTAAGACTGCAATCCAAATTGTAGCTTGCTACAGATCCTCCACCATGCCCCAAGATTCTCACTGCACCTTTCTAAACATACTGGAAAATATTAAAATACAAGCAAACACCCAAATACTGGGTGATTTCAACTACCATGCCATTAACTGGGAAAACTACTCGGGTACCAACTCCTTTTCCCAACAGTTCTTGGAATTCATAAATTACAATAGCCTGGATCAACTAATCCATTGTCCCACCAGGGGCTTCAATATCCTAGACATGGTCATTACCAACATGGGAGATAAATGCTCCACACCAGTGGTCACCCCCTCATTGGTCAGGTCTGACCATAAGCAACTCACCCTTGATATCCGCATCCCAACCCCACCCCCCAATAAGGAAACCTCCTTAAAAAACTTCTCCAAAGCCAACTTCATGCTACTGAAGTCAGAAGTGGCAATCTTCATGACACCCATGCAGACGGGATCTGAAAGTTCGACTGCAGAATCCTACACTAAGGCACTGTATGAGCACATCCACTCGTGCATGAATCGTGCCATCCCAAATAGAAACAAGATGCTCTCCTCCAATAAAAGGATCAATCTGGTGGTCCTCTGCTATAAACAAACTATACAACAGAAGGAAGAAACTGTTACAGAAAAGAGGAAAATCCCAGGATGCTAAAAACTCCCTCACCAGCCTCAGTAAGAAGCTGAGATCCCTCATAAAATCCTCAAAAGCTAGTTACAAAAATAAAATTGCCAAAGATTCCAAAGACAAGCACAAGGCATTCTATAGTTATGTCAAGAATCTAAATGGCAATGCTCAGATCTGCTGTGAGCTTCAACAGAATGGCGTTAAATATACTGATCCCAAGGATATTGCCAATATCCTGGCAGATCGATTTAGTGCCAACTTCACCACCCTCTCACCCCCTAAAGGGCCCATCTCATTACCAAAAGATTGCCAAATTCTGGTAATCATGGCCACACAGGTAGAAACCGCACTCTCCAAAGCTAAGAATACAGCATCCATGGGACCAGATGACATCCCAGGCTGTGTACTACATAAACTACAAAATGAACTAGCACCTCACCTAAGTGTCATGTTTAATCATAGCCTCACCTCAGGCATCATGCCCACTGAGTGGCGCACAGCTACAGTTATCCCACTCCACAAGGGTGGATCCACCCTGAATCCCAGGAACTACCGTCCCATCAGTCTGACGAGCCTGATCTGCAAGGGCATGGAATGCATTATGGTGGAACTTATAAACAAAGACATTGGCAACCTTCAAACACTGAACCCCACCCAGTTTGGGTTTGTGAAGGGCTAATCTTGTCTCCTGATTTCTTCAAATCAGTCTCCAGAGCTGTGGACAATGGTAAGGCAGTCCACACAGCCTATCAGGACCTCGCCAAGGCCTTTGACACCATCCCCCTCTCTGGAATCATAGATACACTTACTAAGCTGGGCATAAATCTCTACATCACTTGATGGGTTGCCAACTGGCTTACTGACAGAACCCAGACTGTAAAAGTAGCTGACTCCAAATCTAGCTCCAGACAAGTGACAAGTGGAGTACCTCAGGGTTCATTCCTGGGACCACTCTTGTTTGGCATCTACTTCTCTGAAGTACAGGCCGACACTAAGGGACTATGGCTAACAAAGTTCGCAGATGACTGCAAACTGGGAGCCATTATTGAATCCCCAAATTATGTGGATATTCTACAAAAGGGCCTCACAGAAAAAGATGCCTGGTGCCAGCGTTTTTATCACATCATCGAAAGCCGAAAACACCGAACGCCATTTAATCATACCCAGATAATCTAAAGCACATAATATCGAACATTCAAAACAGCGAATTTTTTTCCCAGGGAAAAATTTGCTATTCCGAAACACACTCACACAACACAGGCACACCAAATAAACAGCAATCCACACACTTACACTTAAAATCATGCATCTAACCTTACACTAAACTATACAAACAATACTATCTATCCACTTACCTTAACCCAACCCTAACCCTAAGGTCTGTCACTATCGCACACTCACCTTACCCACGCCCTACCCCTAACTCACTTAACCCACCCCAACCCTAAACTCTGTCACTATCGCACACTCACCTCACCAGCGTCCTAACCCTAACTCATGTAACCCGCGCCCTAAACCTAACATCCACACAATCACACACTTACCTGAACCCCGTAACTTTCCACTACAGTGCAAAAAATAGAGAAGCCACAGAAACGGACAACCAAATTCTTTCCCTAGGAAAGAATATGATGTTCTGCAGCTTCACGATTTTTATTGTTCGATGCACAAGGTTCAACATTGTTGCATTCAATGTTATCGGCTTTCAATAACGTGATATGAACCCTGGTGCCAGAGCCATAGGCTCAAGCTTAATGCCAAAAAATGTATAGTTATCCCCTTTGGAAAAAAAAATGTACCCATTAATTACCACATAGGTAGAAGTACACTAAACATTGAATCTGTGATGAAAGACTTAGGGATACAGGTGGAAAGTGATCTCACTTTCGATAACCTCATCGCCACAACAGTCAGGAAATCCTTCTATGTGGCACACCTCATCACTAAGGGCTTTTCTTCCAGAAAAAAGGAGGTCATTGTCCCACTGTACTCATCCCTCATTAGACCCATTATAGAGTATAATGCTTCTTTTTGTATGTACCTCACAAGACATCTGCAACAGCTGGAAAGGCCACAGAGATACCTCACTAAAAGAATCACAGGCCTAAAGCAGATGCCATATGCTGACCATCTAAAAAAACTCCAGCTATACTCTGTGGCATATTGTCTACTCAGAGGCAATCTCTGCTTAACATACAAGGCCATGTCAAACCCTGAGCTGTTGGACATGCTCCACTTAAAGAAATCCCAATCCCTCAGAGCCACAAGCTCCAGGGATCTAACCCTTGTCATCACAATGAACAAAACATGCTGGAGGGATAGGTTTCTGACCCAGAGACTCCCCATACTCTGGAATAGACTGCCCATACATGTCAAGCAGAGTGCCTCCTTGGCACTCTTCA
Source organism: Protopterus annectens (assembly GCF_019279795.1). Classification (NCBI taxonomy): domain Eukaryota; kingdom Metazoa; phylum Chordata; order Ceratodontiformes; family Protopteridae; genus Protopterus; species Protopterus annectens. The sequence goes on along the minus strand of NC_056733.1, from coordinate 1,804,382,379 downwards.
AAAGGAACCTTGGTGATTGGATGGGAGAAAGGAAATTCACCCTGGGGAACATGTCAGTCACCCTGCTAGACAGGGGTCCAGAGAAGTAAATATTGTGGGAAGAAATATCCAGGGAATTGTTATGGCTAGGCTTGTATAGGCCCTAGGGCCAATAGCCTAGTACAAACCTATGAACCTATGAACTGGACAACCTCATAATAACATCAGGACATTGGCTCATTGTTTTGGTCTAGCAGTTGCCACCCGTACCATGACATCATTGTGCGTGGCATTAATGTGCTTGGTAGCAAATGCCTTGTAAGGTGACGGACAGCAGCAGAACTTGTGTATATGACCGATGTGAGATATACTTAGGGTAGCAGTCCTGCTAATAATGACAACTACTAACACAGCCGGGAGAGGTCATCTTGACACCTGCACCTCAGTACCATTACACAAGGTGGCTCACACATTATGCTTGCACATGCCACTGTTCCACATATAATGCCACTGTCCACAACCTGCTATCAATGTATGCCTTTCAGGGCAGCAAGGTGTGTGACACATGCTGTAGGTAGCATCCGTCTGTGTGACCCAGGTAATCTATTGTCTGTCACATCCACACATACATGAATGTGTATATGTAACATTTATATGTCAGTACTTCATGTACATGTATACATGTGTATCACACAGCACAGACACAGATATATTATTTATGGGCCACATACTGGTATCAGGTAGTAAACCAGCATGATGTGCATATATACCGACAGGTAAGATGTACCTAGCTGTAAACCTGTGTGTTTACAATAGGAGTCCATTACAATGTGTTCTGTACATGTATGTGTTTGAGCATGCACATTGTGGCCTTCAGTGGTTAGAATTGGAGTGCATCCCAAACAGCCCTGTGCTACTAACTGCATGAGAGTACCCACTGCCACCTTGTGTAATTTGAGTCAGTGCATCCAACAAGCCCTTTGTTACTAAGTGTATGAGTATGCCCAGTATAACCTTGTGTAGTTGTAGTCATAGTGCATCCCAAATGGGCCTGTGCTACTAAGTGTATGAGCATGCCCATTGTAACCCTGTATAGTGATAGTAATTGCCCATTCCGCAGATGGCCATACTCCAGTTCAGGTTCCTGTTGTGCTATAACTATACCTCTCAGGCCTACCTGCGGATGATGTGTCTTTTTTCTGCAAACAGGTTGTAATGGACACCTACTTTAAACACACAGGACTACAGCTATGTACTTTGTGACTGTCAGTCTCTCTGTTGTTGTCTTCAATTGTAGAAGGGCAGTCTGACAGCTTTGAAATGTGTAATCTCTGTGGCGCATCTTGTAACTGCATAGTACTGAAATAGTGATCTGTAGATAGGCAGGAGTTCTGATCCCACCACTGGCAACTGTGTGCGTGTGTTTGTGTGTGTGACAGCAAATGCCTGAAAGTGTGTGTCAGCAAATGTATGAGTGTGTTTGTGTGTGTGTGTGTCTCAGTAAATGCCTGAGTGCGTGTGTCAGCAAATGGGTGAGTGTGGTTGTGCGTGTGTGTATTTGTGTCTGCATCCTGTCATGACAGCGGGTTTTGCTGCATTCCAAAGAGATACCTCCTTTTACACTGGCCTTTATCCTTGTCAACTGCTAAACCTCTCTCTTCCCCCCTCTCCACTGCATGTAATCGGTCCTATGATGTCACCCAGCTCAGAAGTGGAATCAGAGTATGTGTAATTGTATGTGTTCTGTGGCATATACCGCAATTACATGCCACTGTACTAGTTACCTTTACATAGCCAAGATGTGTATGCACAATACTGGCAAGTGTGTGCGTGTTTGTGTGTGTGACTACCCTGTAGCCAGGCATACACACGTGTAATGTCTTTTAGCACACCATGGTAGCCATCTGTGGTGACCGGTGTCTACAAAGTATTACATAGTTGGGAATGGTAAAGAATACACAGTCAAGCACGACTACAGTTGGGTATGTTATTTTCCTGTGCCACTGTCGAGCAGTGACACAGAAGTGGTCGCTGGGGTGTAGGTCCATACCCATCATTCCCCAACCCTAACTCCACAATCCCCAGGGTAGATTACATTTGCCATCATTCCCCACCCCAAACTCCACATACACAACAACCATCCCTTCTCTGGTGAACTGATTATGATTTAAATGTTATAACACAAGAGATGCCTCTGTTTTGTGTACACGTCAGTTCCTTTGGAACCCTTCTGTGTCACAAAGGGCGTTCATATATGTATATATATACATATATATATATATATATATATATATATATATATATATATATATATGTCTAAATATATATATATATATATATATATATATATATATATATATATATATATATATATATATATATATATAACCCAGCCACTGGGGATGCACAAGTCAGTGCATTTCTTTGTGCCGGTCCCAAGCCCGGATAAATGGGGAGGGTTGCATCAGGAAGGGCATCCGGCGTAAAAGTTTTCATGCACTCACCAGTTAATATTTCCATACTGGATCGGTCGAGGCCCGGGTTAACAACGACCACAACCAGTACTATTAGCCAACAGGGTGCTGGCGGAAATTGGGCTACTGTTGGCCAAAGGAGGAGAAGAGGCAGAAGGCATGGCCGAAGGCAGGAAGAGAGGAGAAAGGCTAGGACTGTGGTAGTGAGGGTCGGTATAGGGAGAGAGCTAGCTGATATGATGGACAGAAGGAAGGCTGGTATATTGTGTGCAAGAGACCAGATGGAAGGGGAGTAAGGCTAGGTGTATCGGAGGTGGGTTCAAATTGTTTTATCATGGTCTGGATGGGAGGAGAAATGGCGTAGGAGTTATTCTGAAGGAACAGTATGCAAAGAGTGTTTTGGAGGTGAAAAGGGTGTTGGATAGTGTGGTGTTTATGAAGCTGGAAATTGATGGTGTAATGATTAATGTTGTTAGTGCATATGCTCCACAAGTTGGCTGTGCAATGGATGAGAAAGAAAAATTTTGGAATGAATTGGATGAAGTGGTGATGACTGTACCCAAGGGTGAGAGAGTGGTGAATGGAGCAGATTTAAATGGGCATGTTGATGAAGGGAACAGTGGGGATGAGGAAGTGATGGGTATGTATGGTGTTAAACAAAAGAATGCAGAAGGTCAGATGGTAGTGGATTTTGTGAAAAGGATGGATATGGCTGTGATGAATACGTATTTCAACAAGAGGGAGGAGCATAGGGTGACATAGAAGAGTTGAGGAAGATGCACACAGGTGGATTATATCTTATGTAGGAGGGCCAATTTGAAGGAGATTGGCGACTGTAAAGTGGTGGCCGGAGAAAGTGTAGTTAGGCAGCATAGCATGGTGGTTTGTAGGATGACGTTGGTGATCAAGAAGATTAGGAGGAGTGTGAGGGCAGCACCAAGAATCAAATGGTGGAAATTGAAAAAGGGTAATTGTGAGGTGGAGTTCAGGGATGAGTTAAGACAGCCACTGGGTGGCAGTGAAGAGTTACCAAATAGCTCGGTAACTACAGCAGAGCTAGTAAGGGAGACTGCTAGAAAGGTGCTTGGTATCACATCGGGACAGAGGAAGGATGACAAGGAGACATGGTGGTGGGATGAGGAAGTACAGAAGAGTATACAGGCAAAGAGGTTGGCAAAGAAGTGGGATTGTCAGAGAGATGAAGAAAGTAGACAGGAGTATAAGGAGATGAGGTGGATGGCAAAGATAGAGGTGGCGAAAGCTAAGGATAAGGCATATGAAGAGTTGTATGAAAGGTTGGACACTAAGGAGATTGAAAAGGACCTGTACCGATTGGCTAGACAGAGGGACCGAGCTAGGAAAGATGTGCAGCAGGTAAAGGTGATAAAGGATAATGAGGGAAACATACTCACAAGCAAGGAGAGAGTGTGTTGAGGAGATGGAAAGAGTACTTTGAGGGGTTGATGAATGAAGAGAATGAGAGGGAGAGAAGGTTGGATGATGTAGGGATAGTGAATCATGAAGTACAATGGATTAGCAAGGATGAAGTAAGGATAGCTATGAAGAGAATGAAGAATGGAAGACTGTTGGCCCAGATGACATACCTGTGGAAGCATGGAGGTGTTTAGGTGAAATGGCAGTGGAGTTTTTAACCAGATTGTTTAATGAAATCTTGGAAAGTGAGATGATGCCTGAGGAATGGAGAAAAAGTGTTTTGGTACCGAATTTTAAGAATAAGGGTAATGTGCAGAGCTGTAGTAACTACAGAGGGATTAAATTGATCAGTCACAGCATGAAGTTATGGGAAAGAGTAGTGGAAGCTAGGTTAAGAAGGGATGTGATGATTAGTGAACAGCAGTATGGTTTTATGCCAGGAAAGAGCACTACAGATGCGATGTTTGCTATGAGAGTGTTGATGGGGAAGTACAGAGAATGTCAGAAGGAGTTGCATTGTGTTTTTGTAGACTTGGAGAAAGCATATGACAGGGTGCCTAGAGAGGAGTTGTGGTATTGTATGAGGAAGTCAGGAGTGTCAGAGAAGTATGTAAGAGTAGTACAGGATATGTACGAAGGTAGTGTGACAGCGGTGAGGTCTGCGGTGGGAGTGATGGATGCATTTAAGGTGGAGGTGGGGTTACATCAAGGATCAGCTCTGAGCCCTTTCTTATTTGCAATGGTGATGGACAGGTTGACAGACGAGATCAGACAGGAGTCCCCATGGACTATGATGTTTGCAGATGACATTGTGATCTGTAGTGAGAGTAGGGAACAGGTGGAGGAGACCCGGGAGAGATGGAGATATGCTCTTGAGAGAAGACAGAAGAACTGAAAACCATTGTGTCGCTGACGCCTCTGTGTCTTGGGAAATCCACACCGCAACTCTGTAAAACGCTCCAACCACTTCAAGCAAGAAAAGGATTGAATGAACAACCAAAAAGGCAACTGAAGTAGTAAATAACTTTATCTGATGAAATAAAATAAAATGACAAACTCCACAGTTTAAAAACTCCACAGTTAAGCGCTTTCACTTGTAAAAACACAAGCTTCCTCAGAACACTCTAACTGACAAATTCAGATGTTAAATAAGCTTTTTGGCGCCAACAACTTTTAAATCTCTTACATATTTAAAGACATAAATACCCATAATCTAACCAACAATCAATCCTCATCTTACATAAAAAATATAAAATATAAATTATGTAAAATAAACACAATTATATATGAAATCACATGAATCTAATATAGCTAAAAATTACTATAAAATTACTAATTACTAAAAAAATTGTTTGGATAGTCACAGAGTCAAATAAAATTAAAATACAAAAAATGTAAATACAATGAATTTTTATATACAAATAATTCATGTCCTATTTATACAACACTATTGTAACATACTCGGTATTGTTCATATTATTCATACCAGGTCCAATAATCATCAGTTTTTCCACTGGTCTGCATTTGTGGTTTTCAGTGGGGTTTTTTTGCCTCATGGAGTCTGATCGGGAAACCGCCATTGGCTCCCCCCACAGTCAAGCAGCGAGTGACTTGTCTATGGTCAAAGCCGAAATTACGGAACTGACAGGGGAAGTAAGCAGATTAACTTCCTTGTTAAACCATTTCAGCAGTTTATTTACGGATACCCGAACCAGTAACAGCGAGTCTCATCAGTGTCGGAGTTCTCCCAAGACTGTATCTTCCAGCAATGCTAAAGCTTTTACAAGCATTGAGAGACAGTCCAGACAGATCGGCGACTGGTACTCGTTTGTCGAATTTGTTAATTTATCTCTCGAACTTACCGAATGGGCAAGGTAACCGGTCAGAGCTTTTTCCTTCCAAAACCAAAGGGATTGATTGTGGTACATTTAAATCTATTGATTTACCCAATATTTTACATTCAGCTACCCAACAGAGCAGCAGCAAGTTGGGCATATCAGATTTTACATTCGATTTTTCTTTTGGGGAAGGTGAAGAGGAAGCTCACAGAATAGGCACCAAACCGAAAAGGATGAAACCTCACTTTACTTACGCTAACTCAGTTGCAGGAACTACTGAGATACATAAAGGTTTGGACACAAACAATTTGAACAAAATTAATTCTGATGTAACTGGTAACAATATTAAAGGGAATATTGATCCTATTAAGTCTTTTTTAGATAAAAATTGTGTTTTTGATAATGCACATATTAATGCGGATGTCAACAAGCCGCCTCAAGTGAAAGAAAAGCATACGGGTACATTAAGGGAATTAGTTTTTATTCTTGGTAGAAAATTAATTCAGATTAATAATATTAAATTGGATAATGCTTATTTATCCAAATGTATTGAAACAAAAGTAGTCCCTGTGGGTCTCAGGTTCTTTAAATACCCTATGGGATTGGAAGTCACAGAGAACATTATACAGGAATTTAATAATTTTTTTGATATGTGTGGTTTTAAATACATGTCACTACTAATGAAGCACAATGATGAAAAGTTGATTCATTTAATACAGGAGGTGGAGGATTTAAATAATACAATCAGGAACGACTTATTGTTTTCCCAATGGGAAAAATTGTATAATAAGCAATTTATGAAAGCTGAGCAAAATACACAAAAGGTATATGGTCGGAAAATGAAAAAGTATCATAGGGACCTGGAACACTATAATAGTGGGAGAGCTTACATATGGGAAAAGAAAAAATTTAATAACAACAAAGATGAAAATTTCAAATATAATTCTCATATGGAGAGACCCAGAGTAGAGAATTATTCCAGATATGGTCAGAACCATATTGAGTCAAATTATCAAACAGAAGATAACTCTGTTTTTTATACACAGAACACAGGGAAAAGAGGAAATTTTGGAACAGGGGGAATGGGAGAGGATGGCAGAATTACCAAAACAACAGGTATTAGTATCGGCCGAATACCATCAAGCATTAGATGTTGACAGGAATGACAGCACACTTGTCAACAACCATGCAGCAGGCATTTTACAGGAAGGTGCTGTACTCACTTATAAGAACTTTTGTATTTATAACTATACTGGGTATGAAATTTCCACTAGTCATTTTGACTTGTTGTCTAAGGGAATTAAATATATTCCTATGCACAAATTCAATATGGTAGATTGTATTGGTGAAGTTAAAAAGTATGTCAGAAAATTAAATTTGGCTATTATGTTTAGAGACACACGAGATGGAAATTTCACACAACATACAGACAAAGTGTTTAAGACATTGAAGAAGAGGAGTACTTGCATACCCCCCATGCATCCTACTATCTCTATGTATGACAAAGTGGTGACTCGCCAACTATATCAACTTAACAAGCAGCTAGTAGGTGCTAAGCTTCCCCACAATCTGTCTGTTGCAGAACGTCAGATATTACAGGAATTGAGGAATGCTAACAGTATCAGAATCATGAAACCAGATAAGGGGGGGTATTGTTATATATGACAGTTTCATGTACACGTCCCAGGTACATGATATATTGTACAATTCTGGCAATTATACCAATATTTCTCTCAATGAAATTAATATTGGTTACAGGAAAATTGATATGTGCATTGAGGAACTTCTTATTAACAACAGGATCAATAAAGATATATACAAGTATATAAAAGTGGAGTATCCAACCCTAGCCTCCATTGTGGGTATCCCGAAGGTACATAAAAGTATAGAGGACCCCCCATTTAGACAAATTATTTCAGGGAGTAAATCCAAAACTTTCCAGATGGGTAAAGTAATAGATACATATTTAAAACATATTTATAATAAAATTGTACATTTAGTAAAAGACTCATGGGAATTTTTAAGAAGTTATCCCATTTATTTATCCAAAGAAGAATTGTTATTTGTGACTGCTGATGTAATTGATCTGTTCTCTTGCATCCCAAAGGAGGAGGGGCTTGAGGCTTTTGCAAGTAGTATCAGAAAACATGCAGACATCAATTGGGATACAACTTGCCTCCTCACAGTTATGATGTCATTGGTATTAGATCACAACTACATATACTTTGAGGGAGAATACTTCAGGCAAACCAGGGATGTAGCAATGGGAGCAGCTTGTGCTCCCATCTACGCCAACTTGGTTATGCTTGAGTGGGAAGACACCCATATTTTTGACAGTATATACATGAAGTATATCAAATATTATTCCAGATTTCTGGATGACATCTATTTGATCTGGGATGGAGGAGACCAATTGTTGGATCAATTTTTGGCACATATCAATAACACCAATAGTTACTTGAAATTTACTTTTTCCAAAGATACAAAAGGTTTGGCTTATTTAGATACTATTGTGAGCAGGGAAAATAGTATGTTTAGTTCCAAGATCCATAGGAAAAGTACATTCACCAATGATTACTTGGAATCTACCAGTAATCATCCCAAGAGACAGTTTATGAATATATACAAAGGGCAACTTATTAGAGCAGTCAGGATGACTTCAGCATTTAGTGACATTTTAGAGGAAGTGGAATACATCACCACATTATTTAAAGATAGAGGATATAATGTTAAAGCCATGTCAAAAATAAAGGATTATGTCACCAATGAATGGGGGGAAAAATATACACCCCTATTGGGTGACAAGTATAACAGAGGAGATAGTGAGGCTTGTAAGGAAATAGACATGAGAGATGATAGACAGTTTGATAGGACATGTATTTTGGAATTTGGAGCACACACAGCCAAGGTAAAGAAAATTCTGATCGATAATTGGTGTATTATTTCAGCAGATCAGGAAGTTGCCTTAGTTTTAGGATATAACCCCAAATTTGTAAATAAAATTGGCATCAATATCAAGCTAATATTAGAGAGAGGGCATACCCACAGGGTTATTACATATAAGAATACAAGTAAATGTGGTGCTTGCAACCAATGCCACACTATAATACCGGGAGATAGTGTGGTGCTGGATAATTACAATCATACCAATATTAGATTTTGTGGAGGGAATTGTCAAACTAAAATGGTCATATATCTTACCATATGTCAAACTTGTTCAGGATTTTACATAGGCAAGACTCAGAGGAGGTTTAACAGACGTATATATTCCCACCTATATAGTATTAAAAGAAAGGATGAAAAAAATGCGCTATATAGGCATATTAAAGAGTTTGGTGATAATCATTATTTTAAGTTTGGGATTATCGAGATATTGAAAGTGGACCCTGAGGGGGAGATTTCAATGGTATACTCTTATATAAAGAATTAAGGTGGCAAATTTACACAGATGCCTCTGTGCTTCCAGGTCTAAATGATACTATATCAATTAAACCTTTGTTGTCTTTGAATTGATTATTGGACCCGGTATGAATAATATGAACAATACCGAGTATGTTACAATAGTGCTGTATAAATAGGACATGAATTATTTGTATATAAAAATTCATTGTATATACATTTTTTGTATTTTAATTTTATTTGACTCTGTGACTATCCAAAAAAATTTTTTACTAATTAGTAATTTTATAGTAATTTTTAGCTATATTAGATTCAAGTGATTTCATATATAATTGTGTTTATTTTACATAATTTATATTTTATATTTTTTATGTAAGATGAGGATTGATTGTTGGTTAGATTATGGGTATGTATGTCTTTAAATATGTAAGAGATTTAAAAGTTGTTGGCGCCAAAAAGCTTATTTAACATCTGAATTTATCAGAGTGTTCTGAGGAAGCTTGTGTTTTTACAAGTGAAAGCGCTTAATTGTGGAGTTTTTAAACTGTGGAGTTTGTCATTTTATTTTATTTCATCAGATAAAGTTATTTACTACTTCAGTTGCCTTTTTGGTTGTTTATTCGATCCTTTTCTTGCTTGAAGTGGTTGGAGCGTTTTACAGAGTTGTGGTGTGGATTTCCCAAGACACTGAGGCGTCAGCGACACAGTAGTTTTCGGTTCTTCTGTCATCAGTTTTTCCACTGGTCTGCATTTGTGGTTTTCTCTAGAGAGAAGAGGAATGAAGGTCATCAGGACTAAGACAGAATATATGTGTGTAAATGAGAGGGAGGATAGAGGAATGGTGAGGATGCAAGGAGTAGAGGTGGCGAACGTGGATGAGTTTAAATACTTGGGGTCAATAGTTCAGAGTAACGGTGAGTGTGGAAGAGAGG